>NC_133819.1:134827132-134864632 GCF_047830755.1 Zonotrichia albicollis
ATGGATAAGTAGCAGTTGTCTGATGACAAGAGGGGCGAAGGAGGCGTGCTCATGCACGGAGGAACACTCAAAGGCAGTAGTTAGGTACTTCTGTATTTTTAAGGACATATTTTCCCACAGCCAAACTGCCTACTCACTCTGTAGCAGGAAAAAACCCAAGCTGTCTACAGAGCAGGGACCAGATGGAAAGCTTTCTGTACTTCTTGCTGAAACACCCGGCAAATACATGTAATTTTTATATATGTATTTTTTGTCGACCAAAGCAATCTGGGACGGAATCTTAGCTAAGAGGCTTTTTTGTCTTCAAGACTGTGCTAGCATGGCAATATCACTCTTCAGGACCAGAATTAGGCTCTCAGCCATGCTCCGCAGCAAGAGAGAGACTCTTGGGCCCTACAGTCTCTTCTGTCCCGAAGACTTGTCCTGAAGCCAGACCTATTTTCTGTTCCCAGCTTTGACTCTCTGTTACCTGATTATAGGCAAGTCACTCAAACCTTCTTGAAACCTTTCACACATTGTATATCCTGTCTGGTCTAGATCCACTACAGATTGCTAGGTCTACCAAACGCTACGTTGCAGACAGAAGCCAATATTTGTGTTTCTGTAATAAAAATTCTGGGAAAGAAGCTACTCTTCACCATGTGTTTGTGCAGTGCCTCTCGCCAGGGAGCGCTGATCTATTACAGATAATAAATAGACATTGAATGGCTTATCTTTCTACCAGTTCTGGTTCACAGGAAAATCAGATCATTCAACTGCAGAAACCTTCACTGGCCTTTTGGTGCATATTTTCTATATTAATATCAAGCAGTATTTAATCTCTTTAATTTAAGTGGTACATGGTGTTCATGTTCAGTACTGCCAACACCGTTTTTCAATAGATGTTCTATGCATATTTGTTTTAAGCATCAGTATAAACATGATTTGATAATTTTGAGTTACTCAGGCTTTCTGAACAAATTTGTCTTAATTTAAATCTTTATTTTTTAATACATCTGTAATAATTTATTTAAACTTGCAATTATAAAAACTTCAAAACTTAATTTTATACTATGTTCTAATGAAGCCTTTTCAATTTAAATTATAAGACTCAAAATGTTTCTGTTGCTGATGGAGGAGGCTATGATTCCACCTAAATCTTGAAGAATATAAAGCCCAATCCAAAACAGAAGTGGAGCATGTTTCAGACACTGAAGTGTGACAATTTAGGGTGGTGGAAGTCAGTAAGGCCATGTTTGTTTGCAGTCAGAGTTTTTCTGGTTGAGAACTGGTTTGTATCTCTCACATGCAGAGGTACAGAAGTCTGTCTACATCTGCATCAGCGGCAATGGGCTGGTGCAGGTGTAGAGAGCTGCCTTTGCTATCAGAGCAGAACCTCTGCACAATCCTCTGTGTCCAAGGCCATGTTGGTCTCAGAGTCTCTATGAGTACATTCAAGTTGCAATAGGGAGAATATTGATGTTTCATTCTGCAGTTCTTGTTTAGTTCTTGTTATCTTCCCAAATTAGTTCTTGTTATCTTCCCAAAAATTAGTTCTTGTGTATCAGGGCAATAGGGAACAGAAGCAGTCTGCACACTTGACCTACCTATAGACAGGTCCTGATTAATCTTCTCCCAACAAACAAATTATTTATTAATATATGGTTTGATAAAGATTGTTTAGAATAATGTTTTGAGCAGGTTGAAAGTACTTGAGCTGAACTGTAAATTTTTAAATACTACTTTTCTTGTCTTCGAGTTATGTATTTGTCCAAACATTACATTGTGCTATTACAAATTATAAGACATGCCAATCATAGTTTTCTTTACTAACTTCTAAAAAATTAAGCAACTGAATGTATCTGCTTTTAATAAACATATTAGAAGCTGTACATGCCTATTCTGTGCAAAGAAAATCTGTTCAATCTATTTAGATAAATTTATCTGCCAATGTTCATGTTTACAGTTAAAGGGCAAGAATGAACATTTCTTTAGGAGAAGGTAAACAAGAAAAATAAATCACAGTTTTTGCTGAACAGTTCAAAATTTGGTTGTCTCTAGGAGCATCTATGCATTAAAAAGGGCCTTTTTTGTTTGTGATAGTGGAAAAGGAACTCAAATATGTTGTTTCTTCCTTCATTACTCACCTCCTAAGTAGGGCCTTCACATTTCCACCTCACATCTCAGTCCTGCTGAGATGTAATACATCTTTTAGTAATGTACCACTAGTCAAATTCTAGATCTGATTCTTTTATTTCTTCCAGATATGTATTTGTAAATATATGTGAACTTTTCCAACTCTTTTCTGCCATGCAAGGCAATTGAAGTAGTAGGGGGTCTTGACTTGTATTCTGTGTGAGCTTTTGAGCTTTTTAAAGAAACAGTGAAATTAAAACAAGTGAAAAACACTACTCACAACACAGTCAGTCCATCTCTCTGATAACTGAAAGAAAATAGATATTTGGTTCTTTCACAGAATATTTGCATTCTGTGCAGGTCTGAAAAGACCTCCATATTCCACAACCAACTGTCTTTTCATCCTAGGAATAACTCATAACAATTTCTAGTTTTTTCACCACTTTTAAAAGTTTCATATGTACTGACTATTCTGGCATTTTTTGTGGCACAGTGGTTCTGCTTTTATGGTAACAACAGGTGCTGAAGCAGTTGTCATTGTTATAATGCTAACAAAGTAATTTACCAAGATCCTGAGCTCAAAACTTTTCAGACCATCTGTTTTTTGTTTGGTTCCATGCACATTACTTTTAGACCTTTTTTGACTTCAGAAGTATTTTCCTGCTTAAAAAATAAGAGGTTTTTTGGTTTTGTTTGTTTGGATTTTTTCAAAGTGAACGTTATTTCAAAAGCAAAGGAAGCTCCTGAAGTTCTTTGTCTTATCTTTAGTTATTAAAGGTCATGAAATTTAATCCAATACTTGAAAATTCTGAGTTAAAAAATCATCGTGCAATAGTGATGGAACAAGAGAGGCCAAGGCACATCCCTTTACGGTACAAAAAATAATTAGGGAAAAATGAGTGGCCTTTCTTAGTATCTATGTTGGCATGTGCTGCAAAGAAAGGAAGAGGTTTCTCAAGATGTGTAACTATCTCTGCAGAGGGAAGGGACATACGGTTCCACCTGCTCTGGCAAAAGGTATGACTAAGTATGACCTCAGTAGATGGGCAAAATGTGCTGCCCAGTGATCAACCAGCATTTCAGTTCTCTTTGTCTGAGTCCTGGTAATCTCCAGGCCATGACCCAAGTCCCAGTGGGGCCATGAAAGAACAGTCAGAAATCCTTCAAGCTACATCTGGCTAGGAGGAGGCTTGTAGCCCTCCGGGTGATTAACTGAAGCTCTGGAACATGAGATTTTGTTGTAATCTTTATCTTAATGTGCAACTGCAAGTGTAATGGGAAGGCTGAGGGCAATCCTATTCTCAATCCTGTTCTCCCCAAGGCCCTCAAAGAATGGTGACTGAGGAGCTCATAGAGTTGCAGATCCCCTGGTTTCAGACATTTTCCAAGTACTAACTGCAGTCTGAATGGGAACAAAGGATTGTCACTTGTTGGAAACAGCTGCTCCATAGGAGATCAGATTTTAGACAGTTAGAAAGCAGAAGTCAGCCAAAACAATACTTTTTCCCTCTTTAAAGATGTGGCACTCAGACCTGGTTTTCTCACAGCATTTACTGTTTTCTGTTACATTTTTGGGAAGCTCCCATCCTTCTATGCATATTTAGTACAGCTATAGCCACTTTTGGAGGCTGCCTGCTTTCAGGCAGCTAACCACAAACCTAGCTGGGAATGATGGCAACAGTTTCAACTCAAGACAGGCTTTGCTCTGATTTCTAATTTTTCTCCTTCATCTCTGTTGAAACTGCTTGCAAGCTGCCCTCTTAACTCGTGCTGCTCTCTTGCAGGCCAATCTGCCCCTGCTGCAGCGGGAGCTGCTGCACTGTGCAAGGCTAGCCAAGCAGAACCCAGCCCAGTACCTCGCCCAGCACGAACAGCTGCTTCTGGATGCCAGCACCACCTCACCTGTTGACTCCTCAGAGCTGCTTCTCGATGTGAACGAAAACGGGAAGAGGCGAACTCCAGACAGGTGAGCAGCACCACACCTGTCCTGTCCTGCCCACAATGTGGTGCTGAGCTCCCCCAGCACAGGGGCAGCATGAGGGTGGGTGCTGGGGAGATACTTGGGTGGTGTTCCCTGGGTGCAGGTCCTTCACATCCAACCTGACCATAAGTGGTGCATCCACCACATCTCTGGAAAACCAGTGTTTCACCACATTCCATATTAAAAATTTCTTCCTAGTCTGAATCTATTCTCTTATTAGCTTAAAATCATTCCCCATGCCCTTTCATAACAGGTCCTGCTTATGCATGTCTGCATATACATACCTACATACATGTGTATATATAGAGAGAGCTGCATACACATATATATTCCTGAGTATATAAATATAATACATGCACTCACTGATTCAGTCACCTCAGGACACGCTGTGGTCGTATCCACACAGAAGTAATGGTCAGCCAGTACTGTATTACTTTGTGCACAGTATTTCAGTCATGTAGTGCCAAGCAGCAGATCACGCCAGCTCCATATGCAAGTCCTTTGCATCTGACGTTTTGTTGAACTCAACATTAAATGTGAGGAGAGTCGCTAGGCATTTATATTGGGAAGTACAGGGCAAACCCCAGAGCACACTCAGGGCTTTGACTCCTTCTGTTGTGCCATATTTCCATATCCATACATAGAATATGCATAAGGGTATTTCTTTCAAAGAGGAGAAATGTTCACTGCAATCTGTTTTGTTGTTGAGTTGAGGAGAGTCCATGCAGAAATGGGACAAGCGAATGAATGTGTGTGAAGTACAGTGACTATAGGGGTATGGAACAGTTTTTATTTTTTGGAATAAAGTTCTTTGCTTAGTGTTACAAGGGAATTACTCTTGTGGTTATTTACTTTTAACTGCCTTCCTATGCTAATGTTAGAAATTCAACTGGCATTTACATTTTACCTTTGGGAAACTCAGGTATTGTATTTTTCATTGATTTGTTTGCCATGGGTTTTATAGTGTGGAAAACTTTTATTATACTTTTCTGCCACATGCCACTACCTGTATGCCTGAGGTATGCAAGTATCCTAGTTATCTTTTAAATGAAAAAGATGATTTGCAAAGTCAAGAAGCCTCATAACTTTTTACAGGTGACATTTTTGTGTTGGAACAGGCTTGAATGGCACAAAAATAAACAGAAAACAGTCTGAAAGCTCACAGTAAAACTTTAGAATTCTCATAGCCAGAAGTGAACAGTAAAATCTAAAATCACATAGCCATTAGATAGAAAAAGATGTGACAGTATTTGAAATTAGTTTTCCTGAGATTGTATTTCAGAAAAATCACAATGAACTAGCAAGAAAATTAAGGTATAAGCAGAAAAGCTCCTTTTATATGTAGCTACGTTCTTTCCACCAGTTTTTCCAGACAACTAGACCAAACTGAAGGAGCTATTGGGGTTAATATAAGCATGTTTCTGCACCTCAGAAAGACAAAGATGATTACTTTTTGGACATTATACGCGTATTGTCTTACTATGTGCAATGAAATAATTTTTCCAAAGCTGAAATCTAGTAGCTTGGGGTAGTTCTGTATATTCTCAATCTTTGCAGAGTAGTGTAGCAAAACATCTGTTAAAAAGGCCTCTTAATACCTTGTGAATGGCTTTAATGTCAGCATGCTGTACTTCAGTTCAGTAGCAGACACAACATTTTTCCTCTAAGGAGATAGACACACATGAAATTATCTCATAAGCCAGTGAGGTATTGCTTGACAGAATACAGACAATAAGTGGGATGTGCTTTCCCGACTCACTCACTCTTTTCTTTCCTGTTTGTGGAGAAGAGTATTGCTCATATTTCCCATAAGGCCACAAAGGAAAAATGTAAAATAAAGTCTTTCCTTTGCATTTGGAATAATGCTCCCTCTCTTTGAGACCCTGTTTGACAGTGTTGAATTTTGGTTATTTTGTAGTAAGTACTGTCTCACCTGTGTTATCTTCAGTCCTGCTTGTGAGGGAGAAGATGGGTGACACAGGTAGAAACTAGGACAAGAACTTTGTTATAAAACCAATACAGGGTCTTTCCATTACAAAAAGGCCATAAGATTAGCACATAAAAGGACCAGCAGATCAGGAGAATATTGGATTTTAAAGTCAGCCTTCATCTTTTAGTTAAAACTGAGGCCCAGACCTAGAGATATTTGTGTATGGTTTATGAATTTTCTTCTCAGCATTTCCTTTTAGTTAAAATACATAGGTGCTCTTAAAATTCCTGAGTCTTTGCTTGAAATTCAAGTGCCTTTGGCTTCACAACTGAAGTCTCTCTTAGGCTGTGAACAACTGGGGAGCAATGCAGCTTTTGGGGTAAGGGGTGGACAGTTTATCTTCCATTGTTGTGGGTAAGAGCCTGTGTTTGAATTCCCAGGGTCCAGGGAGGATGTAGCATGGGCTGTCCCACTGGCCTGCACACTCCAAGGTGCAGCAACTTCTCTCAGTTGCAGCCTGAAATTCAGCTCCTTAGTTCTGGGGAAGTGGTGTTTCAAAAAAACCCATCCTTTCTTTTTGACCCTGCAACTGTTTGCTGTAGTGAAAAAGACTCACATGAAAAAGAGACTGCCCAGTGCGCTCATTGGAATGTTACCTTGAGCTTAAAAAATAAGTTGCTTTTGTTCAGTGTCAAGCAACCCTGTCCCTGGTTAGTCACATCTATGTCTCCATTGTCTATGACTATAATAAAAGCTATACAGAAAAAAATATGTGGTAGTGTTGGCTGAGCCAAGTTCAGTGGAGTTGTCTTGTGCACTCAAGAACATTTGTGCAACAGATTTAGTAAAAAGAACAAGATGCTTTTGGAAAGATTCTTAAATTTACGGAATTGGAGTCTGCATACCTTTTAATTTGGTTAATGTAAGTAAATCAACCACAAAAAGCTGTCCTCAGAGGCTGAACATGCCTAGACTGAGTGAGGTTTGAAACCAAATATTTGGCTGGCTTTATACTCATTACACTATTAATTATTTTAATTGTTTACAGAGGAGCATGAGGAAACATATGGAAATATATATACCTTTTGTTTAGAAATATAAGTAATTTTCAAATATACTAATAAAAATTCAGCAGAAGATAGCAGACATACTTTAAGGGAAGGGTTTACTGTGACTCCATGGCTAGTAAATGAAAAAAAATTCTCAAAGGCCACCTCTTTCCAGGAGAACTAAGTGCAGCTGGAATAATTTTGATTGCAGATGTGTGTCTTAGTGAAGTAAACTGTGGTATCTTTTTCACTTCCCAAGGTATATGGTATATATGTATAGATATATAGTTATACACAGGCATGTATTGTATATAATGTATATGTTATATATATACATACACATTTATATTTCTCATTTGGGCATGGGTAACTGCATACCATTAATTCCATTAGAGGAAGAGTACAGTAGAGGATTGGGCAAAGAAGGTGGAACAAGTGTTACATGTAACCACAGCTGCCTCATGATTTTTTGTTGAAGAAAATCCACATACAGTATTTTTTTATTCTGCTTATAATCTCAGAACCTTTTTTGCATATCCATTTTCCAATTCTTGTTATTTATCTGCATATTCAAGTTACTGTATGTGAGGTTTTATAGAGCAATCTGACAGCCAAGCTTTGTGTTTTACTGAATGTTTTCTTGGTGCATATGGTCTGACACGGATGAGCAGCCACGGTGAGATTTTGGAGTCTATTAAACTAGCTCATTAAAAAGATCAATCTGTTTCTGTAATAACACTGGGAACCATCAGTCACTGCAAGAGAGGAAAACTGACACCTGAGGAGACAACACATTTTGGTAATTTGTTCATGACATGTCATGAACAAAGTGTTCACTGTGTTTTGTTTACAAGTTTTGGAGTTTACATTCTACTGTAGTAAAGCAAAGGAACTTGGACCACAGTGAGTTTTTATTTTGGTGAATGAATGCTTAATTATAAATCACATGATTTTAAATACATTAACAACAAAAAACTTTGCTAATTACTCATCCTTTGAGCTTACTGGAAAAGGCTGATGGCATGTGAGCATGCCATGTAGTGAATCTACATTTATGACCGTTCTCTACTAAGTGGATATAGGATAACAAAAATTTCTGCTAGAATAGCATTATATTGAGTGAGAAGAAAACAAAAGTGGCTATGATTGTGTTGTGACTTAAGAAAGTGCTGCTGTGGTTGCAGTACACTTGGAACCAATGACATGAAATAGGTGTCGAAGGTACCTGGGCACAGAGATAAACTTTAATAATAATACTGTTAGTAAATCTTATTTGAAGAGGCTCCTCAGTATCTCAGTAAGGTGAAGGATGCTCACAGCTCTTACATCTGTGCTCCTTGTATGCCATGTGTAATTATGAGGAATTTTAAAAGAATTTTTGTAATATGAATTGTTAGCAAGGCAGAAAAGTAATTTTTTTCTGTAACACAGTATTATAAACAGATATTTTATTCCTGCAAAGCATTATCATTTGTTTGATTCATCAACCCTTTATTGGTGGAAGTCAGTTTAAATCAAAGCATCTTGCACAAATAGTAGATGAACAGCTTTGTCTCCTTCTTGTAAGCTGGCTTTAGTGTTCTTTGAAATTTGTGTAATACTCCTGATCAGGTTAAACCCAATTTTCTAGCCAAGGCAATTTTGCATGGTCAGATTTTCTACCCAGGAAATTATCCATAAATTACATAATTTAAAACTGAAATCACAACCTAAAACAAACATAAATTCCATTAAATGCATACCGGTTAAAAAGTAGTGTCTATTCTGCTGTCTTTAATCTAAGTAAATCATGGCTTTAAGTAAAATGACTCCCCTTGTGTGTTTATAGTTGAAGGACTCCATCTTTGTCATATTAACAATTTTCCAAACAACACTGTTGATTTATAGGCACATCAAGGAAAAAGGTGGCCAAGAGAGTAAGGAAAAAAGTTCCAGTTATGTTTCCTACGCATTCACTGTTATTTCCACTCTACAGCTTCTGGTTACTTTGCAAAATCAGATGAAAGCAGATTAAAATTGTGATGGTGTTATATTTGGAACTACTATTCACATGGGTGTGCCAGTTACTGGGAAACAGCACTGCCTCCTCCGGCACCTGGGAAAATGCTGTTGCCCCAAGGGGGTGAAACCTAAAAGAATGAGTAGGACTGAGATCAGAAGCAGACTAGTAGGTCAAATTCAGAGCATCTGAATTATGGCACTCTTCAGTACCTCATCTTTTATCACTCTATTCATATATAGTAAATTTGGCAGCAGTTCCTGTTCTGATGAGGTTTTCTAAGTTGTTACCTTTTTATATATTTTTATGTGCTCAGAAACAAAAAATGAGTTTATGTACAGTCTCATTCTGGTATTATGGTAAGCTGTTTATTTGGTCAGTGCAGAAAATATAACAACAATTTGTAGAATTAAATTTTTATGCCCAGAAAAGACATAGCAAAAATATAATTTCACTAAATATGTTTTCAAGAGTCATGCTAGTTTCTATGTTAGTCAGAATTCAGTGAATATGCTGGTGTGTTTTCTAAGCTAAAGTAGTGCATTCCAGTTAAGGTAATTAAGTACAAAGCAGTCTTAAAAAACACAGAAATACCTGTATATTAGGTGCAAATATATACATTTGTATGAAAATATATGACTTTAACATCAAGCTGTAGTGCAGAAAAGGAAAACTGGTTTCCCACTTTTCCCAGTTTTATTTCAGTGACCAAGTCAATGAGTTATTTAATTGTTTGCTGTTTCTGACTTTTACCCATTTAAGTCAGAGAACGTTCTAATTGTGGTACTAAAAGACCTATGTGAGTTATTAGTTTGCCTTGTACAGACAGAAAAGTCAATTTCTTTTGCTTACATAGTATTTTGACAACTGGAAGATTGGCACGCTGACTTTGAGTAAATATGTGCAAAGAAAACACACGCAAGCCACTAAACGCAAACTTGTCTTGAAGAGCTGTCAGAAACATCACCACCCATTGGGAGTTATTGCAAGCAGGTACATCGTGCCAAAACTAATAAAAATATATGATGGACCTCAGGTTTTCTTGGTTAGGTGTTTTCACAGGCATGCTGCATTTCTTTTGGAACAAGGTACATGCTCCGCTTTAGCAAAGTATGTCTTTTATATCTGCCCAAATGAGAACAGATGTCCTGCTGTGCTGGGGAAAGATTCTTCCCTTTTTGCCACATTACAGTTTAGTAAAATATATATATATATATACCTGCAGCTTCTCTGGCATTAGTAATTTTGGTGAGGTCTCTGAGAAATTGCTTCACTTCTTCTGAAAACAGTGCAGCCCATCTTTTAATTTCCTGCTGCTAGTTACAAGATCTTAGTTTGATTCTCTCTCTCAGAGGATATTGGCAATGATTTGGTTTCATCCTTCCTCTCATTGGCCTTAAATGGGAACCTGTTGAGAGGTGACAATACACTGTTTCCCCACAGACGGTCCCTCAGGGGTAGTTGATTGGTTTCTGGGGGAAGGTTTGTTGTAGAGCAGTTGGTTTTAACAATAGGCAAACAAGAAAATTTGGTCAAATTTACCTTTCTGTCAGTGTAAAAAAATTGTGTTATCACTAGGAATGATACATTATTCCATCCCTTTATTCCAGAGGATAAAATTCTTTTATAAAGAAGCTGGAATATAACAGCAGCTTATGGAGCGAGGAATGAAACCTCAGTTTGCAATATTTATATATAAGAAACTTTCTGATCAAAACTAATATTTTGTAGGTTTTCTTTATTCATGTGGTTTAAAAAACCCCAAACATTTCAGTGAAATGAAACATCCCCAAAAGGGTTGTGAACCCGTTGAAGTAACTGTAGGGCGGATTTTTTTTTTGCTTGTTTGTTTGGGGGTTTTTTGTTTGTTTTTCCTTTCTTTTTTTTATTTTTTTACTTTTTTGTTTGTTTGTTTATGAGTTTTTTTAAAATACAGTTTTAATGGAGAATTAGTTTGGGGTAGGTTTAAGGTTCTCAGGCAGAGGTGTCAAGTAGAGAGTTCTTTGGAAATAGCTGATTATGAATTTAATTAAAGAGTAACTAGAACATAAAAAAAACCCTGTCCTTCTCCTCAGTAGCTCTTCCAAGTCACCTGAGCATAAAGCCCCTGTCTAAGAGTAATGGAGTGGGAAGTCCTGAACATTACTGACGACTTGAGTCTAGCCACATCTTCCGGCAAAATTAATGATAGTCACAGCACCTTTGCCCAGATGGTGCAAAAATCTCTGAAGGATGCATTTCTCATAATTTAGAGTCAATTCTTCCCGAAAGTCTCTGTGTGACATTGATCTTGATGAGAGCTCATGGTATGCTGGGCTTCAGCACGCTGACATTCACTACGGTATCCTCTTGAAAACAAAGCCATTTCTTGAATGGCAGGTTTCTCCTAATCACTATAAGCTGTAGCACTACTGTATATTGGAATTTCTTGGTCCCTGGTTTCATGTATCAGTTGATGGTTTCACCTCTGCAATTGCATATGTATCTACGCCATCAGTCTGTGATCTCAGCAAAGGCTGCTTGCTCTCCAGCCCCTCATTAGGTGGCTCTGTCAGAAGGTCACCCTGATGGTATTTCTCAAGTTACAGGGATGGTTAGACAAGGTGAATGAGTCCTTTGTATGTTTTGATTCAGCAGTGTTATGAAATGTTCTGCAACACCACACATTTGGAGCAAATTGAAGAACAATCTTCAGTTCCTGAAGCTGCGTGTGTAGGTGGGGGTGCATGTTCCCGTCCTCTATTCACTAAGTGAATTAAAGTTCCTTTGCTTTGTTTTTCAGAACCAAAGAAAACGGCTTTGACAGAGAGCCTTTGCACTCAGAGCATCCAAGCAAGCGGCCCTGCACTATTAGCCCAGGCCAGCGGTACAGTCCAAATAATGGCTTATCTTATCAGCCCAATGGTCTGCCTCATCCCACCCCACCTCCACCTCAACATTATCGTTTGGATGATATGGCCATTGCCCACCACTACAGGGACTCATACAGACACCCCAACCACAGGGACCTCAGGGACAGAAACAGACCTATGGGTAAGGCACGTTGATTTTCTGCATTGTTTTTTTAGATTTCTGTTTCCCTTGTAACTTTATTTTGTGAACAGGACTTTTTTATCTGCAGTTCAGATGTAGCCTTTATGGGTGTTTGTCCATCCAGCTGCTTCTAATGGCCTTATTTCAGATCTGTACTTGTAAAAGTGGATTGAATTGTATCTCTAAGAAAGAGGGACAGAAATGGAAGGAACCTGTGCTTTCAAAGCTATATGGATGGCATGGACACTCAGGTGTATGGCGGGCAAGGATAGGTAGAGCCTTTTATTTTTCTTCTAATGTCAAATTTGTGGTGATAGCAACATCAAAATAGCTTGATTTCAGTTTAGAGCAGAAGAAAGTTGTTATCTTTCAAAAAAGTGGTTTGTGTGTGACATGTCCACACAAACATGGGTGGAGGATGTGAACAGCAGAAGCACCAGCCACACCCCATCCAGCACAATTTGATTTAATGGAGTGCCTGATACTCTTGGATTTTGTTTCACATCTGCACTTACTGTTCTTCCTTGTTTAAAACAAATCTTCACTAGAAGAGCAACGCTTACAAATATTCAGCATCTGTATAGAGGAGGCTAAGCAAAGAACAAGTGTTGGTTCCCCTTGAGTGTTGATAATAAATACTGGCTTGGTTGTATCATGTTGTCAGCTGCTCTGATATATGTGCTACATTTTAACCACATGTTGTTTAAACATCTGTGGAGGGATGAACCCTTAATGATGACATGGTAGTAATTACTGTATTTAGTGAAATAACACTGAGTTTATACTAATATTTTTTTCAACTCTCTGAAGTACAGCTAGTATTATATGCAGTGAGTTACCAAATAATTGCCTTGCTGACTTCAAGTAGTGCAAACGAAAAATTATATATTGTATTATGTTATATTTATGTATACAGTAATTGTGCAGAGTCTGAAAGAGTTATGTCCATTTCTGAAGGGTCATCTTGCAATGTATAGAACTTACAGAATTGAAGACATTAAATTGGACAAAATAGTAGCATCTTGTGTGAGGAAAAGTACTAAAGAGAACTTAGAGCAAAGGTTTTTTTTGAGTTTTTTTTTTTAATTTTTATTTTTTTGTGGTGACATTCCTGATGCTAGAACAGGTAATATATGATGGTTCTGTCTATAGCCTCTTTTTTTTTCTGGTTTTTTTTTTTTTTTCCCCCATAGAGGACTTCCAACGTTGTAAACATAATTTGCTCCTCTTTGGCAGGGTTGCATGGCACACGTCAAGAAGAAATGATTGATCACAGGCTAACAGACAGAGAATGGGCAGAAGAGTGGAAACATCTTGACCATGTAAGGGCTAAATATCCATTTATGTGTAATTGTCTGAACAGAGGTCTTCCAAGATAGGAATTTAAATTTTTTATTTTAAAACCTATCTGAATTCCATGACAGGTTTTGAAAGCTTTGCTTATTAAATGAGAGGGCTTGATGTTCCCCATTAGATAGTTCACACCAGGCCTTGCTGATAAGTGTCTCCTGCATTATCCTAATTATTACAGTCTGCCAATAGAGGAATGGACTTTCTCTATAAACACTGGATCTGGGGCTTGGATTTGTTCCTGAGTTTATTATCTCTTGTAAAATTTGTAGACATCAGTTCTGGACCACATCTTGTGTCCTCTCCAGTGCCATGTAGTACTAGTGGCAGGGCTGTAGCCTGTTCAGTTTTTTTCTCCTTGTCTTTGCTCTTTTTCCTGTAAGTCCCTATCTGTATAGTTTAGGAACACCAGTTAAAAAGGAAGGGATTGTCATTCTTAAAACAAGCCTAGAATTTTTCAGCTATAGTTGAGGTTAACAGAGAGGGACTCCTTCATTATTAAAACCCATGCACTCAGCACATTGACGTTTTCTTTATTATGATGTCACTCTGTGAACAAAAATTTCTTCTTTGTTTCTGTGCTCCATCCACTGCTGTGAACAGTTGTTGAACTGTATAATGGACATGGTGGAAAAAACCCGACGATCTCTCACTGTCCTACGGCGATGTCAGGAAGCAGACCGCGAGGAGCTGAATTACTGGATACGGCGGTACAGTGATGCGGAGGATTTAAAAAAAGGCGGAAACAGCAGCAGTAGTCATTCCAGACAGCAGAGTCCAGTGAATCCAGATCCAGTTTCGTTAGGTACAGTATCCTCATTGAAAATCGTGTGCTGATTCTCTTTAAGCTTAGCTAAGTGATAGATAATGTTTGCATTTGTTCTGATTCTTCTGCTATAGTGATGATTCCTCTCTTGCTGACTGCTGGATTCACTATAACCCTTATGCCCAAACAGTGGTGTTTCTGGGTGGAATGGCTTGAGGTTTTTTGGGTAATGCTTGGTAATTAGCTTTCCTTTCTGCAGAGTCTGAGAGGGGGGGTGAGAGGACAGACTGTCATGTAGGGGAGGCAGAGCAGTGAGATGTGCACTGACTCTCTGTCCCTTCTGACTCTTTCTCTTTCCTGATTGTTTAAAAAAATCTGTCAGTGCTCCTGGATTGCAATTTGAAATAGAGGGCTTTCACCTTCTTAAATCAAATTCCTTAACTTGGAAGTTGTCTTTCTAAGGAAATGGAGTTGTAAAGTTCTAGGCACTTGTTAGGTGCACTTGGTTTCTGTTTAAGAAAGGAACAAGATCTGGAATGCTCACAGTCCTGCATGTATGATCCTCCTAGGTCTCTGTCCATCACTGCAGCTTGTGCAGGTGTGTCTGAAGACTGTTTGTTGTGTATTTCCATGGAGCTGTCCAGGCCTTGGCTCAGGCAGCAGAGCTTGAGCTGGGTGGGCTGCAGCCACCTTACCAGACCAAACAGCAGGGCTGTCCTCCCTGCAGACCTTCACAGTCACTCTCACACAGTGCCGCACACAGCTACTCTGAGAGGACTCTGCTCTATAAAAACAAACTTTAATTTGGGGTCTTTCTGTGAGTTACTAGTATTTTGGCCTTTTTCTGCCCCTTCTCCTCACTTTCATGGCAGATATGATAAAGCAACATCTCAGTGATATCTTTTTATTTTTCTTGTTCTTTTGAAAATGTCAGGAGACTATGCTTGCTTGTCTAATATTGCCTTATAAAAATATGAATTATCTCTATCCAATGCCATCTACTCAAAATCATCACAAATTCTCTTCATTACTAGTATTCCAGAATAGAATCAGTAGAATGTGTGTTATTTTGCAACTATATTTTAACTGTGTTTTCCTTTTGCCTTTAAGAATAATTTACCATCAAAAATTTATTGAATTGCAAATAGAAAAACATAAAAAAAATCTAATCCCATCTCCATCATTCTCTTAGTAAATTTCTAGAGTTACTACTGTAATATTTGGTGCCTCTTGATAACAAACAAATCTTTTTTGTGTGAATGTCAAATTACTTGAGTCAATAGCTCTATAAATGTGCTCCAATCAGTGGGAGGAAGGGTTATGGAAATGCTTCCATAGTTCACTAATAAGTCTAGTCCCTAGAGGAGCCCTTCTCAGAAAGTATTCAGGTAATGGCTTGCATGAACAGTGCTAAATGTAATGTAAAGGAAGACTCGTAAATACGGCATCTGAAACGTCAATCACATTTGCAACTTCAGGAATAGAACTTGTGAATAGATCTAAAGCAGTGGCTCACTTCTCTAGTGAAGCTGTGATGCAAAAAGAGACAGGCCATGCTGCTTGTGTACTTAGTAGGTAGAAAAAATGAACGTTCTCTAATGAAACTGGAACTCATGACATTCATGAAAACTTCATAGATAATATTACAATCCAAGAAAAATAGTCATCACCACAACAATAGGTACATAAGATAAAATGAAGATCAAGCATACAGTTAGATCCCTATATTAGCATTTGTTTGTGTATATGTCCAGATGAATTCTTGGAAACAGCAAAGTCTTCTGGCTTAAAAGATAGTTATACAGCACAGGCTTTGGCATTGGATACATCGGTCAGCTCTGCAGTACTGTGGGTACAAATGAACTGGTTAGAGTCCATTCAATTTTAACACGTCCACTTTGGTTATTTGGTTGAAAAAATACTTCTGAGACTCACAAACATGAAACTTGGATCACTTCAGTGATGTAGCATCCATATCAGTTGTAAATATTGGTTAGAAGTGCTTTTATGTCTGACATGACAGGGAGAAAATGCTTACTTTGGAGTCTGTGGAAAGCTAATCCTTAGATTTCCTCAACTCTGGTAGTAATCTAGTTAACAAAATGAAAATCCCTAACATTCAGAGGTATAACGAAACTAAAGCAGTGTCTGTGAGCCTGGGGATGGTTTAGGGCTTTTTTATTTCAGTTTTGAAGTGGGGGAAAAAGGATTGGAAAATTGCTCCAATATTTTAATTAAAGTACCTCAGCATGTAAATATTGGGGGGTTTGCTACAGAGATTCCAAATATCAGTGAATTCCCTTTGTACCTTTTTTTTTCTTTCAACAAGGTAATCCAGCCTTTAAATCCATCCTGTCATCTCAAGGAGATGCAAGTGAGAAAAAAAAGGGGGCCATATGGCTACATTATCTGTGCCTTTGTTTCTTTTTCTTTACGATTCAAATATCATTCCTGAAGTGATAACTTCTCATTACAAACATATCACAGTTTTCATAGATAGGTCTTGTTGAAAAACTCAGACCTGAGATCTAGTATGGATAATTTGAGTTGAAAAGTAATTGAAGAAAATTCTGATGGTCATTTGGAACCAGTAGACTTTTTTCCTGCCAAAGATTTTTCTGCTTCTTTTGATTTGACATCACTGTAAATCATGTTGAGCCTGGAAGTTTGCAATATCTGATCAATATTTTTCTGTTGCTATTTTTAATTGAAAAATTAAATTAAATACTTGATAATTCATTTTAATTCAAAGCAATCCAATACACACATTAGCTATCTACAATAGGTTACAAGCTCCCATTATTCTCCAAGAATGTGCTGAAGGTAAGAGGGTCTTTTCAGTCTGAATAATACATGTTTATGAAAGTCTAAAAATGACTCAGACTTTACATATATTCACTTGATTAACTGTGATGGTCTATGAAGTGAATAATATATCATCTGACTCCTCCATTTCTGCTGAAGAATTTCAGTACTACATACTGCAGCAGGACTGCAACTTTCATCCTAATAGTGAATAATTACCCATATCAGACACTGTATACTGAAATACACACAGTAGGATAAATTAAAGATGAGGGTTCTTCAGCATCATGGGTTATAAACAAGATCTATAACCATACTGAGTGCAGCTGTGGCTCTAGATAAGTGGAGCAGGCACACATCAGAAGGTCTGCAGCAGTGTTGATATTTTGTGTCTGTTGAATTTATCTGAATGGAAATCTTACAAAATAGAGTTTGAAATCTCCAGCTGAAGAGTGCAATACCTGCAGGATTTGCCTCAGGAAACCAGGATTCTCAGAAGTCTATGAATTTGTGAAAAACACATAGGTTAGCCGTTTCTTAATACATTTCTAAATGTTAACCCTTTCAGACACTTTTTATTTTTTCTAAAGTTGTTCACCATCATGTTTTCAGTGTCAGCCAGAGCATTCCTGCCAACACGTATCTGTTCATGCTGTGATGATAAACCTGTTCCTTTGCCATTTGCAGATAATCAGCAGTGCTGTGATATGCATGATATTCTCAACATGAGCAAACCATAATGCTGTGAATACCACAGTAACATTTATAACTTGTAATTCTAGAATGTAAAGCCTCTGCGATACTGGTCACTGATGACATTAAGTATTGCTCTTAATCCACTCTCTGCATGGGAGGCTTGGGCTCGATTGTGGCTTAGTGAACTGCATGCTGTTAGTAGGGCTCCAGCTGCAGAAACATTGCATGTGTGTGTTCTCAGTGCTCAGCTCTGACATGGCCTCTGCTTGAGGATGATTCAGTAATACTGTACCTATGTGGCTTTTCTTTTCTTTTACAATGAGAAAATAACAACTATATTTTTAACACAATTTCAAGGGGTGTTGCAATAGCCAGAAAAATGTATTAGAGAGCAAAGAAGGGCAAAGATGTACTTAAAAATACTGGGAACACTTGCCCCCCAGCCAGGTTTGCAAGGTAGCCTCATCAGTAATACCCACCTTCAGATCTCTATTTTTTATTATGTGGAACTGGCACAGTTTTGAACTTGACTCTTACAAACCAGGCAGTGAATATTTTATATTTGTTGCTCTGAGAATTTTTCTGGTTTGTTTTCTGTGTCGCACTAATGGTGTTACATTTATTATAGGATAGAATGAAGCAGAACTTGCATTTGAAATATGGAAACCACATAAATACATAAAAAGGCATATATATTTAATCTGTTCATGACTGCTTATGTGTAGCTATTTTTGACCCTCAATATTCAGTACAGCATGCAGGGTATTATTATCACTGCCAGTATTTTCATGAATGCAGTAAATTGTATAAGATCATCAAAACATCAGCTGTTCATTCCATTTCTTAATACTTTGTGTTATACACTTGCATGTCAGTGTCCCGTGCAAAAAAACCTCAATTCTTTTGTTTTGCCAACTTACCTTCTGTCCTTCTTTCCAAATGTGAATTAGGCTCTTTGAGATTACTGAACAATTCTTTTCTCTCTGTCTTTCTATTCTGTTTTCTTGAGTTTGAGCCTTATGATCACATAAGACTTCATATAATTTATTTGGTCCTAGCTTTTCATCTCAGTTTCAATTTGCAGATCCATATTTATGGCTGCTCTTACAACTCTCCACATCTCTGCACGTCACTCTCTTTCAGCACCTTTTCTCTTTATCTTAAAGCCATCAAAAATTTTCATTCTTATGTGAGAGCTGAAACCAGTGCAATTTTTAAATTTTCTTCATGTGTATTCTCCCACTCCAACAACTTTTTTACTATTTCACAAATTTATTTCACATTACAATAGAAAACTCCCATACCATTTTTGATATCAAAAGTCTCTTTTGTTTTTACCTCATTTAAACACTTACAGACAAGTACAGACTATCCTCATTTACATATATGCTTTTTATTTTCCTTGTTCATCTTTTTACTTTGGTTCAGTAGGAACTGGACTAATTACCAACACATGCTTTCATGCCTTGCCATGAATTTCAAGTTAATTCAGCAGTGTACACACTGTTGTTCTGCATAATGGTACTGTTGCATTTTCACCATTAACAAACCTTTGTTATAATGCCTGACATGTAAAGCTTTTCCAATATCCTTTTCTGAATGATCTGCCTGGTCACTTCAGATTATTCTTATTGTTGTCTGATTTCATTCAGTTTCATTCTAGGTAGCATTTACTTTGACTTCTAGGCGCACAGTTAGTTATTTAATATTATGCATTGTCCTCATTATTGCTTTTTGCAGTTGCTTCTACATTTAGTATTTTAGGGACTTCACTCAGCTGTGTTAATCTTAGTTTGAGATTGCTAGATATCCAAGTTAAGATCTTTTGTGCTTCAGTTTTAATGAGCAATTTTTGTGATACTTAAACTGAAGGACTCCTTACCTTAAAAACACTAATATGTAAAATTTATGTCCTCTGGTCATTTCCTGTAGTTTAGCCTTAGAAAGAAGATTGTTTTCACAGACTCATCACCACTGCCTAAACAATAGACATGTTACTAAAATTTTTCTGGCTTGGAAAATATGGTTTTTATTATCTTCATAAGTGCTTCTTGTCTTTTTTGTGCACCATTCCAAACTATGGGAAAGTCTCTCATAAGCTCTTGATTTAAGTCTTCTTGCAGAGGATCTCATTCCTCATGTAAATAATTTGTGGTTGGAATAAGAGCTTGATTGATGTTTATGTTTTGGAAATTTTAACAATTATCTGGCAATCTGGTCATTTATGTCATTGAATTCCATTTTTGGAAAGTCATGTGTACCAAAAAATCAATTCCACATCTCTCTGTCCTTTTTCTTTCTTTTCCTTTTTTTCTTCCCCCCTCCCCACCACCCAAAACTAAGAGCCATAGACTTGAATCAAGGTTATGCTCCCCTTGAACACTGGATGGTACCTTATATACCAGACAGGAAAACTCAATATGAGCAAAGACATGAATGGCACAAACCCCTTGTTTTGCCACATTTGGAGCCCGGTTGAGTCTGTTCCTGCAGGTATTCCATGAACAGCAAATAAGAGTGGTTTAATTTTTTGCCTTTATTTTTTCTTGAGCCTTCACACAATATTTTCTGCTGTTGCCTCTGTCCCCCTAACAGAACTGGCATTGTGCCTGTAAGTCTAAAAGCTTTTAAGGGGTGAAAACTGTACACAGGGCTATTCGTCATCTCCAGAATTGTGCAAGCCAGGCCATACTGAGAATTTTCCCATTTTTGGTATCAGGTCTGAAATCCTCTATCAAGTTGATTAAACCAATATAAATAGCTGTTTTGCAAAATCTACACACACACACACACACACACACACACACACACACACATATACAGTGTTACTATTTTATGCTTGAGAGCTGTGAAAGTCCGCCGACAAAAATCTATTTTAAATTGTTGTCCCATACTTCAGTGACAAACAGAAGAGCTGGGTAAATCCTCTCAGCTGCCTGTCAGATGGGAAGATGTACTCCCAGTCACTGTCTGCAGATTTTCATGCTAGAAACTACATCTGTGAAACAGTGCACAGGAATTCCCTACTCTCTGTTGAAAAAGCTCCTGTCATTTCCACCTTTATTAGCCGCTTGCAATATTGTCATCTTTTAAAAGCATTTAAGTTTATGTGGGCTGCTGTATGTAAACAGTACTGTATGCATACATGTAGTGGTATAAGAAATTATTTGCAAACCCTGATGTTTCACTTTTTCTTAAACATATTGCTTTTTAACCAAGTTAGTGAATAAAAGCTCCTAAGATAGAAAACTGAATACATTTAGTCAAAATTAGTATTCCAAGAATGGCAGGTATATTCTTGCTGTATTTCAAGCCCAGACATCAAACTTCTAGCAGCATCTCCAAAAACATTCAAACCTGTCTGTAATGTAACAAATCAAGTTATTTTCTTTAGGCAATTGAATTCTGACACACTGGCAATAGTAATCATGGCAGCGAACTTAGTTTTATGCATTTGGTTGTATTTTTTTCATTTTGTCCTCTATTACTTTGAATAATAGTTAATCAGTTTTTAAATTGCATTTGAAAGGAGCAATTTCAGTTTCATCTGCTGAGGATCTCTATGCTAAATTTCAGACCAAAGTGAATTTTCTTTTTGTATCATCTGATCTTAGCTCTTTGAAGTCCCTGTGAAAGGGATCTTTCTGATTTCAAAACTCTTAGGCCCAGGCCTAAAGGTTAAACCTTAAAAAAAAAAAAAAAAAAAAAAAAAAAAAAAAGAGGAGAAGGGGAAAGAGCTGTCAAAGTGTGATTGAAATATATGGGTGAATTACGAGCTTCAGCTCCAGTGAGGTTGTTTGGCAGCTTGTATTTAGGGCCTTAACCTAAAGTTAAAGGTTCTGTTTTTCAAACTCTTGCAGCTACAGTTGCCACCATGGGCTCAGATACAGGAAAGCACAGCTCTGAACTTAGAGAAACACCCCTTTGCTTTTCTGTGGACAACTTATTTGATCACTGGAATGACATCTTGACTTTTATCTGCACTCATAAGTACTCGTTATTTTCCACAGAGCAGAAGTGCAGACCTGCACTGTTGCCCTTTCTTTTTCCTTTTCATAAATACAATGAGAAAGGACAAAGCATGTCACTCCCTCAGTTTGTCTTGCAAAGCCTCCCTTAAAAGTGTGGATACTGTCATACAGAGTTGACTCAAAACACTGTAAAATAAAAATAAAATGAACATCTTCACTTGGCTTAAGATGAGACATTCAAATTGTAAGAACTGATCTGATCTACGGGACGTTCATGAGCTACGGCTGTGGCATCCGCTTTGTTTTGAGGAGGGAAAAGCTTCACTTGATTTCTTTGTCTGAGCTGTAATTAAAGAGAAAAGGTATTTTTCTCTAAGCCTTGTTCTCAACAAGCCAGCATTGCTTATGATGCTCTTTCTTTTTCCCTGTTCACCCCCTCCTCCTGCAGAATCTCATCGGGAATTCCTTCACAGGCCTGCGTCTGGATACGTGCCAGAAGAGATCTGGAAGAAAGCTGGTAAGAACTGTTTAAAAACACCAGCTTAGTCGTCTGGCAGCTGTGTGCAGTTGTTAATGCACTGATGTGAGGAATTGGGAGGCGGGGGAAGGGCTTACTAGTAACAAGAAGAAATTGTATTTAATAATCTTAAACTGGAACTGATCGGGACATTAAATAATTTTATAGTAGAATCATCTGCTGCTACAGTTAGGGGAAATATCAGTACTTCCAATGTGGACCCCTATTTTCAGGGCTTCTAATGGTTTCAGGATGAAACTTGATATGTTAAAAGTTTGTCTGCTAGCAATTTAAAAAAAAAAGAGGTTAGTGTGGGTGAGTTTTTTTAAGCTTCAGGGTTCTTACCTAGTTAAAGTAAGAATTCCCAAAGGAGGGGAAAATACCCAAGTACACCTGTTAATAAAAAAGACTTCAACTATGCAAAGTAACCATTCTTAATTTAAAAAAGATTTTGTGCCTGTCAGCCCCCAGTGAAGCCTGTGCTCATAAACCTGCAGAGTGTGCAATGAAGTCAGCAAGTTCACATCTCTGCAGCTGCTCTGGCTGTGTGCAGGGCATTGACAGCATCTGCCTGTGCCTGGAAAGCACCCTGGGCAGACCTTGTGGTTGTGCAAAGTTTTCTTAACTCTGAAACTCTGCCTGAGCACAGGAGTTTCCTGGCAAGGATCCCACTCTGGTGCTGCAGCTGAACCTTTGCTCTTGTGACACTGACATCAGAGCTTCCTTGTTTTCAGAGGGGCCAGGAGGCAGCTCTTGAACTCCTTCGAGATAGTCGAGGAGCTATTTATACACCCAAACACACCCCCCTGCTTTTGAACACCTGTATAACCATGAAGTCTGCAGCAGCTGTCTGAGCAGCAGTTAATGATTAAATGGCAAATATGCAGCAGTGTTGATGCTTTCTGATCAAATCTCCTGTAAATGCTTGCTGCTTTCCAATGTGTTTTAAACTAGATACACACCATACAGGTAAAAATGTTATGCTGTTATCGTTGCATCAGACAAGAAGCTGTGTTTTGTGTATAATGTGGGTTTATCATGTAAAGTCTACATTTTTCAATATGCTAATGTTTTAAAAACTATTGTATTTTCTGTGAAAAATAGCAAAACTTTGTACATGTTCTTGGTTTTGTCCAAGAAAAGTGTAGCCTTTGTAACTCAGTGCCCAAGAATATTTTCATATTGCCATATTTATGTTAACATTTTAAATGAAAAATACAAAAAAAAAATTGCAATCCTAGGAAATCTCACTATGAGGAGCATTATTCTGTTAAATTTCAAAAACTTCAGTCCTCTTGCAAAATCTAGGGTTTGATGTCATTTGGCATCAGGTAATTTATGACTCGTGGATTCAATACATTAGAAGAAAAAGATTTCTTCATAATTAACACAAGTTAGTAGAAGATTTTGGCTTGAGTTATGAAGTTGGATGTCCATTCACACTGCACATATTCATGAATGGTAGTGTACAGGTCCTGTGATGTCATCTTGTGAACATCTATGTCATCAGTTCCTTTGAAACAAAGTTTTTCCTTTGGTCCTATTTCCAGTCTCTTATTTTCAGGCTGATGTGGGTTTAAATCAAGTGATTGTGCCTGTGAGTTGGAGAATAAAAGAAGTGTGACTCTGCAGGATGCATACCTTTATCTATTACTACATCTAATCAAACATTAGAAAGCATACTGCTTTCATAAACCATGGTCTGCATTTTTAGGAGGGTGTCCACAGTTTCATGATGAAGGCAGTAAAGGTGCAATTCGGCTCTCTGAGAATAGGGCTCTGATGCTATTTGAGATGCTACATAGTTTCCTGACTGGGCAGCAACTCCCAGTCTAGAAGACTACAAATCCCTCACAGGTTATTTCTTTTGGTTCAGTGTGGCTCTCTTCTTGTGTCAAATGTCTGTAAACACCAATGTGCCGAGAGCTGAATCAAGTATGAAATTCTGTTTGCAATGCAGAATCCATTACACTGAAAGAATGTGGCAAAAAAACAGCATGTGGAGAAGGCAGTCACCTTAAACTTTTGGAGATTTGTAGACTCCAGTGTAATTCTTGAAAGTATACCAAGTTAGGCATGTGCTTTTGTGGCTGCTGGACATATCATGCAGTACCTCATGGGTTAAAGCCAGGTAAGCCCACTTCAGTTTCATACACCTGAAGAAAATGGTCATCAGTGCCCTGATTCACCTCACTGAATTATGAACACTTATGGATGGAGTGTTCAAGACAAGTTCTTGGTGTTCCTCAGTAGTCGAGAGAGAAGCAAGCAGGTAATGATGATCAGTCAGATCAGGCTGGATGACTTTCTCTTTGGGAGTACAAACCTCCCTTTAGTAAATACAGAGAGGGTCACAGGCCCATTGTGGGCGGCTGCAATAGCTTCTTCTGTGTCATGTAGAAACTGTCTTCCTGCCATCCCTGTCACCTAGCCAGGACCAATGCCCATGGCAGTCCAGCTGAAAACTCTGGAGTTACAGAAGAGGAATGAAATGACCGTTCTTTGTCTCTACAAGGGCAATAAGGGTCCTGCGCCTTGTACAGAGGTAGTCCTGACACAGATGATGCATTTTGGGATATAATGCTGAGATAACTCTTTGTCACCAACTGCCAATGGCCACCCTTACCAGGGTCAGCCTGAGAGTGAGATGATGCAAAATTCTGGGGAGGCACAGGACTGCGTATCTGCCCACCACCTTTCTTTTCTCATCATGTGGACAAATGTGTTGATGAGGTGAGGGAGGTGACCAGGAGCTGGCTGGTGAATCCTCATTTTGGGTGAAAGATAAGTAGCTCTCTTAAGTCGGCTCCAAGGACTTCAGACCATGCTGAGTAATGCCTATTCCACACAAGCTGTTTGGTTCCTGGAGCTTCTCTTGTGTGTTAATGCTGCTCAGAGGGGTGGAAGATGTCAGTTGCATTCCTAAAATGACAGTGAACTTGTGCCAAGAATGCTTAGGCAGAGGATGCAAGTACAGGGATCTTCGGTACTTGGTTTTAAAAACTTGCAGATTTCTGCTCTCTGATACTGGAATCTAATAACTCTTCCTTTTCTGGAAGGACAGGGAAAGGAAGGGTGCTGGTCTTTCTTGGTCTTCATAGCTCAGTATTGTCAAGGGAAATAAAAATCTCCTTCGCCATCACCCATATCACAAACATATCTTAAACTATGAAGTTTGGCTATAAAATATCTATGCCTATTAATATTCCATGCCTATAAAATATCAGTAGTATTTAGTTTGAGAAGCTGTAAAGAAGATCAATGATAGAAAATTTTTCTATTTTTTATGTGTTCATGAGTTTGTAATATATTGAAATAAGGATGGTGCATTGTGACCTGACACATTTTAACTTATTTATTTTCACACTTAGTATATATAGCACAATGCAAATTCTGTCATCAAAGTTAATGAAAATATTAAAATCCAATCCATAGTTTAAGCCAGTCAAAAAATATCAGTCAGGCATATGGCCTCCTAAGCACTTTCAGGCATCTTCATGCAAGAGCATGCAAGAAGTGTTGCAAAAAACTTATGCTATATAGAAGATATGATATAATTTTCAGTTTCTATATTTGGACTGAAAAGTAGATTGTCTGGGATGAAAAACTGCAATTAGAAGTCCATGTAAAAATGTTGGAGCATTTTGCTTCTGTTTATTATAAGAAACTGGCATTTCTAACCACTGCAAACACCTAACTGTAAAACTAAATTTATATGATGTAACAAAAGTGCATCATGTCATTCAAAAATCATTTCTATTAGTAGCAAATATCAGCAAGAATACAGATTTTCTTAAAGAAATCCACTTTGTCAGTAGCTGCAGTTCATAGACACGAAACGCCTGTATTTAAGTTGCCTCATTTTTCTGAAAATGGTAATAAAATTGCATCTGTATGTTTGCCTATGTATATTTCTTTTCTCATGATCAGTGAATGGTTACAGTTGGTAATAAATATTCAAGCACCTTGCAAATGTCCTACCAATTCCCTTTGCTGATCTCCGTGTGCTGATCTCTAGTCTCTGTGGGACTAGAATAGGAATGCATAATTTAAATATAAATTGCCTGATTTGCATATACAATTAGACTAGCTGTAGCTTTGATCGTAAGCAAAAATTATTGTCCTGTATTGCCACTTAGATAGAATTTTAATTCACCTTGAATATTCAAAGGAAATTAAGCCTTGGGTGTATGGTTGAAGGGTATGATTTTTTCCTCTCCTGAGGCTTTCCCTAAACAACATTTATGGTAGGGTAATATAAGGGCATATTTTCAGCCTCATAAAAATAAAGGCATAAGTTTTATTTCTAAATCCCACCCCACCCCCTTGAAAACTTGAGTTGAAACATCTCTTGCAGATATGCACACATGTAACATGCACACATACTCCTCAAGAGAGCACTTCTTTCTTCTTAGTTCAGTTTTAGTCAATACAAGGCTTAAAGTTAAGACTTTATTGTAATTTGCTTAATAACTGAAAATGGAGACTTCACGTAGACATTATTTTTTAAATAACGTGCAGAGCTATCAGATGTAACTCAGGAGAGTGACTAAGTACCTGTACATCAGATTTATGTCTGCATGTTCATGCACACAAGTACATGGGCTAAATACTAAAACTTAAACACATAACACCGTTTCTAATACTTAGATTTTAATCTACAGTAAAACATTTTTAATAGAAATCTGTGGCTTTAATTAAACAGAACATTTAATTAAGGTGGGTTTTAAGTGCATGAAACAATTAAGTGCAAACACTTGAATGAAACATGTCATAATTAGTTTTAATAGAGTGTTAATTGGTACTAGGTTTGCCAAGTTAATAATTACCGCTTATTAAATTTTCAATTAATCATTGTCATTTTGCTTTGAATAAAGATGAAAATTAGATAAACTAATTCAGGGGGAGGATGGTTTCCTTGTTAATTAGAGCAGTTAATTAAAAAAAAAAAAGAAATTACTTGTTTTAGTTGTCAATTAAAAGACCATTCATTAGTAAAATCTTTGCACTCTTCCTGCATCAAAAGACAAATAACTAATTTGAGACAATCCATGTTTTCTGGAATAAAAGATATGACACTAGTATGTACCAAAGAAAGGACTCATGCTACCATGGTTGTTTTACAAGAAGCATGAAGGTTTGAAGCAGGTTAATGAAGCAGGGTGCCCCTGCTCAGTGTTAATTATGCTCCATAGTCTTGCTGGGCAGGGTGTGCTCAAGAGCTCAGAAGAGCCAGGAAGTCAAGTCTTCAAGTATAAACATAGATTTGAAAGACAGATCAGGAGGTCAAATGAATGTTAATAAGTAATTTTTTTTTTTCTCATAAAACAGTATGTCCAAGAAAAGATACTAGACCAGTGATTTGAATTTTTAAAGTAAACTCTTGGGGTTTTTTAACTTCATGTATTTATGTTTTAAAATACGGGGGGAAAAAGTTTTTAAAGACCATAAATCCTTTCTTAATTTCCCCAAGCTTAAAAATACATTCTTTAAAAAATCTGTAATATGTCTTCAATAATAGTTGTCAAGTATATGCATATATCTGCTGTGCTGCAAAACTGATTTTCAGTGTTCAAAAAGATGGCAAATAAAATGGACCAGGGATCTGAAATTATGGTACCTAAAGAAGTACTGCCTGAGAATCAAAATAGCAAGAATCATTATCAGTGGTAGAGAATTTGATGATGGGGAAAAAGAGAAGAACCTCAATACTTCTTGAGGATGCTTGAGGAACCAGGTTCCTCTGTGTCCTGCTCAGAATGACGACTGTGGTTATAATTGAAAGTAATCTCAACTTAATGATAACAACAGCGGTGCATTTCCCACGTCGGGCCCAGGAAGGCGTGTCCAGATGTGCTGTGCTGATGGGGGTTCCGTGTCCAGATGTGCTGTGCTGACACGGGTTCTGTGTCCAGATGTGCTGTGTGACACGGGTTTTGTGTCCAGATGTGCCGTGCTGACACGGGTTTCTCCCTGCTTTGCAGAGGAAGCTGTCAATGAGGTGAAGCGCCAGGCGATGGCTGAGCTGCAGAAGGCGGTGTCGGAGGCGGAGCGGAAGGCTCACGACATGATCACTTCGGAGAGGGCCAAGATGGAGCGCACTGTTGCCGAAGCCAAGCGCCAGGCAGCAGAGGACGCCCTGGCTGTCATCAACCAGCAGGAGGATTCAAGTGAGGTAAGGGCATTGCTGGGCAGGTGTCACCTCTGCCTGCAAACCATTGGTGTGTCTGAGCTGGCTTTAATCCGTGTGGCACAGGGCATCAGAGCCCACTATTAACTCTTTGCACAGCTATTCTGGATGTGTATGTCAGGCATACACCAAGTTCCAAATTCTCTTGGCTATGTTGTAATCTGAGCCCAAAATAACTAGTGAATTTGAGCTCCATTCTCGGCTTTTAACTGCTGCTCAGGGTTACATATAATGTTCTAATTTGACTTTTTGTCGGAACCCAGGAAATTCCTTTGGCTGCCCTGGAGGACTGCCCTGAGGACCCTGTCAGGGGGCTCAGAGACCTTGGCACAGAGCCCAAGACCCTTGTGCCTTTGATTAAGCCCTTGGAAAAAACAATTACCAACCTTATATGAAGAATTACAAGCCATGAAAGTTTAGGTAGAATGATAGTGAATTTATCACGGGGTGAAAAATAGATTTTTTGGGGGTTTTAGAATGGGGGTTCAGGGAGCAAGATGGAGGAATCTGGACATGTCCAGCCTTTCTCCTTCTTCTTGGCCTCCATCTTCTGCGGTGATGTTGGCGCTTTTAGATTGGTTTAGAGTAAAAACTCACTGTCTAACACAGGTGATAGGTATTGCAAAGTAATTGTAAACATCGTACACGTAGTTTTTAGTATAAAAAGATAACACTGCCGCGGAGCAGGCAGAGTGCCTCTGATTGTCCTGCTGAGCAGACCTCGGCAGCCCAGGAGAAAGAATTTTATAGATAAGATACAATAATCAACCTTGAGACCGAGAAATGAAGAGTTCTGACTCCTTCTTCAACCGCTGGGCTGGGAAAAGAGACTTTCTAATGTATCTTGGGGTCACTCTGACCAGCAAAAGACCCGAGAACTTTTCAGTAGCTTCTATTTAAAGCTCTTCAAACAACCATACTGAATAGATAAAAAGATGCTCAGTGGAAAACATCTGACACTGAAATCTAATTTAAACAAAGAAATTATTCATAATAGATATTGTAGAGCAAGGTGGCTAAAAACTTGTCTGGGAAAAGTGTTGGATGCCGAAGCGATTAGCAAAAGATGATGGCTCCTGTAGGACAGAATGTGAATGTAAATTTGCAAGTGTTTCCTTATTTTGAATGTATTGCTTTGGCTGCAGGGAATATTTCAGCGTAAGGAATGGGCAAAGAGCATTTGTTAGAAGAAAAAAATAGGCTGAGAGATCAAAGAGTAAAACAAGAATAAGTATGTTAAGCCTTGATATACTTTCAGACCTGAGAGTGGAAACCTTGAATTGTTATGATACAGGACATCTGACACCATGACTGTGTGGAAGCTGGGAGTGAAAGAGCAGTGTCTGTTTGACCAGTGCTGCATCAGTCTAGATAGCAATTAAATTTTATGCTTGTTAAAAAAAAAAAAAAGAGTCCCAAGTTAAAACTGCCCTTAAAAACAGACATGACAAGGAAATTTTGTCAGTTGTATATAATCTCCATTTCTCAAGACCACTGAAATGAAAGAGCATTACCTTCCTGAAGTATTTATTGTTTGTATATTGACATCTTGACTGTAGCACACTTTTTAAAATAACTTCTAAACATCACGGAGTTGGGGAAAAGAGTCGGTGACAGTCCCTGTTACATGGGGACCTACATGTATGCTCATGTCTAAACACTTTGCATGGGCTGGATGGGCAGTGTTGTAGAAGAGTCACTTAAGCTGAGAGATGCAGATGAGCTACCTTCAGCATGCTGAGAACACTGGCAGAAATCACCAGCACATAAGTCAGTGGCATGCTGCAGTATGCATCTGTAATTTGAGGGAGCGTAAGTTTTTAATTCATACCAGGCTTCTCTGGAGATGAAAGACCATTGTGGGATCACTGAATGCCCAGAGTTTCTCCTTAATGTGTAGCAGATGAATAACAAGGAGACAAAAGGAATTGATTTTCAGCATCTGAAAGTTTCTCAGGAAGAAAGGGACTAGGGGAAGTATATGTACCCTTTAAGTACTAGCTGTTCCATTGTAGATTAAATGAGACATAAATTCAATTTATTGGACTTTTCTATCTAAGATACTCAAGGACATTTTCCTGCACTGTTCGTAGAAAGGACATTTTTCTGACATAGCATCATTAAAGAGCTTTAATTTTGTATGTGTATATATACAAGATATTCCTATTGTTAAAACCAAAATTACAAAGGTAAATACCTTTAGAGGAAACAGCAAATTAAATCTATTTAGTGAACTGATATAGCGTGAGCAGGACAGAGGAAGTACTTATGTGCCAGTACATACAGCCCATTTTTCCACAAGCAAATGTGAATCCAATGGAATGTGTAGACACTGTGTGCTGTGAATAACTTCTGAGCAGTTAAAGCTCTGGAAAAAGCCATGTAACAACATCTTTACTTCTTCTGCAGCAGAACTGATTATAAGGTTTTTCACTTCTTGGGAACAGGACTTTGGGCAAACAATTATTTTAATTGCATTCTAATGATATGTGGCTGTTAAGATTATAGATGTTCTCAGGGCTGTGTGTCCTCAGGGAGGTTACAAGCCTCCTGGACCTAGAAATGAGGTCTAGTGTCCTGATCCTGCAACTTTCACCCCTGTGGTTGTCGGGGTGGCTGATTTGAGCCACAAGTTTTAGTAAGCCATCAGAGAGAAATCAAGTTTGACAGTTTGTGTTTACAGGTGATTTATTAGCTGTGAAGGGAGATGATGACAATGTTTATTTGAGTTAGAGTTATAAGAAGTTCCTCTTCAGCTTCTAATTGTGACAAACTCCAAATACTTTGGGCAATGCTTCTCACAGTTACCTGTTAAGTCAGGCTGGTTTGGATTCCTTTGAGGGTGACTTCTGTAAGAATGGGCTGGACTTTTCCTTCATCTTTGAGGACAGGAAATCAGTTTGCTACTGTTTGAAAAGTGTTTCTTCAGAGATGAGACTCTGTTTTTCAGGTTTAAGGAATAAAACTCCACATTTGTTTTGGTATTAATTATATCTTGGATCTCTCTGTGGACATTGCTCCTCATTTGTCTAGGTTTTAAGTCTGCATAAATTCTCTGTTTGCAGCTTTCAGCAGAACACTTACAGCAGCACAGATTCCTATGCACCTAAGACACTGGAGTAAAATTTCTAGAGCTAGAATATTTCCAGTTTCAAATCTGAGACTGTTCCAGTGCAGCCTTTGAAGTCTTGCAGGTCCAGGGGGAGTGCTGAACACCTCTCCTCAGTCCTTACCCTTGTTGGGACATTGCTCTGATGCATGCAAGAAAGCTCACTATAGGCTGCTATGTAACCTCCATGCAGTTCCTGACAGACAATATTTCTCTCATGGGTGTCATTATTTCTTTTGGCTGTTGCAACTATGAATGGAGATGAGAATTTTATGCCAGATTTGTAATGTATCAGATACAATTTTCGACTAATATGGCCACTTCCTGTCTATTGGCAAGGTTTCTCCCTTGATTTGTTACTCAGTAAAATGCATCCTGGACCTAGCTGAGGCTTCTTGAAGCTGCTCTGGTGTGAGAATTTTGTGGTATGATTTTTAATGTAGTCTGCTGCAGTTTCTCAAAGTGATGACTAGTATCAAGACTTGGGATTTTTGTGATTATTATAACGCAGCCTCCTAATCCAAGACCTTTCAGAGAACTTTCAGAGAACAAAGAAAAGTAGATCAGATTTTTATATTTTTTGTTGGTGTTGCTGATTTCTGTGTTGGGTTGGGTTTTTCCCCTGGTTTTGCTTGTTTTTTTTTGGTATTCTGTTTTGCTTTGTCTTTAACCCAAAAAAGTAGGATCCCTGAGTGCAAGATTGCCTTCAAGAAAAAAAGTGAAGTTGAGCATATTAAGATGATGAGATCAAAATTCCAAAATAAAGAGGACACGAGACAGTAAGAAGACTAATAGGAGAGGTGTAATACTCAGAAGCATCTTGAGTTTTAAGAAGTGGTGTGCAAGATTTTGAGAATGACCACATTACATAGCATAGGTAGAATTTTTGACTCTGACTTGAACTCCTTTGTTGAACTATTGTTCTTTACTTACCTTAGAGTTGTTCAGCATGGTTTAACTAGCACTCCCACTGCTTCAGTGTCCGTGCATTTACTTTCTAAACATTTTCATAGTTTCTGAACATAAGACCTTGCAACTGACCTGCTAATGTTCATGCTTTTCTGTTATTGAAATTGGTTGAGGACCAGCTGACTGAGCAGGCTGTGGCTGGAAAGCAAAAGGACCAGGACAAAGCCTACCTGTCAGCATGGCTGTTCTGAGCCACGAATTATTTCTTTACCAGTTCCTTACAGTTGCTTGACAAAAATGACCCATTCATCAGTAGTTGGCTTGGCTAAGTACAGAAACATGTGTGAGCAGCCTACTCTGTAATGACTGCTGTGCTTGCTTTGGCTGCAATGTGCTGCTTTGCAAATCAATTTTAATAGTGAGGGTGAACAGTTTAGCCAAGAGCCTGACTGCCCAGATTGTAAGGGGGGGGTGGGATCATCATAACATCTGACTTTCTGGTTTGGTATAAAATGCCACTGAAAAATCTGACACTCAGTGTTATCCCTCAGTTTTGAGTAAGTTGGGGGCTGGGGACAGGGAAGGAGCACAAATGTTTCAGTTCTCTCTACTTAAAGCAGATGCTGACATCTGCTCAGATAAAACAAGTATGTAACTGGTCCAACACTGCTTTTAGGAGATGTGTAATGTTAGGGCTTGTTTATATTGCAGTGGTTCATGTTATAAGTGAAAATCACACCTGACATTTTAAAGACAGCTGGGTTCAATCTCTGCTGACCAATCCATTGAGACCAGGACCATGCCAGCAAACCCGACTCTGAGCATCAGATGGTGTGGTTCAGGCAAGCCTGGTTTTCAGGCTGGTATTAAGTTTAATACCTATGTCATCTAATGTTTAATTTTTTGGCAGACCATCTCTTGGAAAGAAGCACATCATCCCCTGCAGTGGTGGGTAGTACAGAGGCACCAGAGCCATGTGTTCTGCACAGGATCAGTCCAGATGTGATGTGAGCATTGGCACTGCCCCAGACTGCTAAGCTAAGCCTGGCTCGCCAGCTTGCACGGCTCTTCTGTGGGCTGCTCTGCACTTCTGTTTGCAGGATTTAGCTACTCTCACTGACTTGAATGAAAGTTCATGTATTTCGCTCAATAAACAGTGGCTTGGGCAAGTCTGGAGTGTTCCGTGATAGGTGTAACTTTACTAGAAACAGCTAAAAGTTTGAATGTCATTTTGACACAGTGTGGGAATTTCCAAAGTACCAATATATTTCCCTTTCTAATGACTCTTGTATAAAATTCTCATAAACAACTTTGCTGGATTTTTACACTGCTATTCAGCAGCTCATACAGTTCTCATTTACGCCCCTGTGGTTTCAGTGCTTTCTAGATGTTCCTTCTCTTGTAGTTAGCAGTGGTGGAGTTTTGAATGTCATGGGTACTGCAGAACTGGGAAAAATCTGGGTTCTTCATACCAGCCATGCTTCCTTTCTTGGTAAACTGGGGAAATCCAGAATTTCTCAAAGATTACAGAACAAAGGGATTTTTTTTTTTATTTATTTAAGCAAGCTGTATACTAAGTCTCAGTTGGAGTGTCAGAGGAAAGCAAATACTCAATTCTGGTTGAGTATTTCAGAGATGAAAGCAACAGGATGGGCAAAATTACTGACAAGTGTATGTTTTGGTGCTGGAGAACACAGAAATGGAGATGTTTTGTTTTTAAGAATTTTGATGAGGGCAAACAGGAGTGTTCAAAGATGGAAGCTTAAGTGCATGAGAATTGAGAGTTAGACCTAAGATAAGGCTCTGACCTAAGACTGATGTTCCTTGTCAGTTGAAAGAGGAGGATGAAATATGATCAGTGGCATAAATTTGGAGTGAGATTCCCATCTGGTGTAATTTAGCTCAATTTCATTGCATTAATGCTTTTCCAAGGTAGTGAAGTTAAATTGAATTACGTAGTCTGAGAATCTACCTTTTGTATAACCTCACTTTTTCACAGGCAAATCAACACAGAGTTAAACTGCAGTCCAGTCCTTCTCATAGTTTTAGCTATGTGTGGAACTCTACAGAGCATGAGCTGGAAGTGCAGTGTAGTCGGTCACTACCTAAAGACAGAATATATAGACCAGCAGAGGCTTTGAGAGATTGGCCTCTCCCTTTTCCAATCCATGATCAACTCTAGCTGCATCATTCCCCCTGCTTCTCCTGTGCTTTAATGATGGGGATTCTCCAACATCTCAGGCACTTTGCACCTGTTCTTAACAGAATTTTGATCCTGTTGCTTCTGCTAATCCTTGTAGAGATGGATGTAGACATTCACTGCAGTGATGTTTGGGTGCTACTGCTGCTTTTAGGCTACCATCTCATATTTAAGAGTCTGAGTTCATTCAGTTTCTTCTCACAGTTTATGTTTGTCTGACTTCTGGTTAATCTGGTTGCCTTTCTTCAGGTTCTTTCAAAGTCCTGTTTGTCTTGCTTGATTTTCTGTATTTGAAGTGCATCATCTCAACCTTGACAGGCATCCCAGCTGGATCTTGCCAATGACAGGAGATAGTCTTAAATCAGGACTAAGGCAGTAAGTAGTTGTGGCCATATGCCCTTGTATGAAGATTGCCATCTTGTCACCAAGGTGACACTGTGGCCATCTGTTGTCCAAGGTGCTGTGTACACACATCAGCGAGGGTGCTCTGTTTTGCTGGTACCTGCTAGAGCATCCCAGGAAGGAAGATACCCTGAGTTCAATCCCACAGTGAGGTCAGGCTTTGTCTGTGATAGCTGCATCTGCTGGAAAAACACGACTGGCAGGGGTGTATGAAGCACAGCCCAGGCTATTAGCTGGCATCTCGAGCCTGGCTTTTCTTTGGTAGAATTTGGGGCTATCAGCCAGCACTGGAAACAGAAAGGATTTGCTTCCAAAGCTTTGGTGCCTGAGCCTGGGCTGCTGCACCTCTTTGCTGCTCTTTTTCACTACTTGCACATGGGAAGGAGCAATGAATGGTCACAGTGGTGAGGGCTGTGTGGGACAGGGAGTTCTGCACACCAAATCCAGCTGCTGTCTCAGTACAAGCTCCATGTGATGTGTGTGTGTTTATGTTGATTTGCACTGTAGTAATTTTTAAACGCAGAAAGTTGCTGCATAAATGTGATATGTAAAATTTATTTTGAAATTCTTGTATTTTATGTGGTTTTATTCCCGCAATTACACTAAAGCTGTAATGACCTGTTAAATTAGAAATAATATGTCCAATGAACAAAATCACATACCAAACAATGTCGGACACATTAAGTAATCATGTAAGGAGCCAGTTTAGTACTTTATCACTTCATTAAAATCTTGCACCTATGTATCACTTTTTATGTTCTGTACCATCTGATAGTTAACTGATGTCTACTTTAATAAGAAAGTTAAATCAATAGTGTTAGAATTAAACTACTGACATCAGTACAGATCATGTGGTAAGATACTGCAATATTCTGTGGTGGATCTGGTCACATCTGGAGTCAGATCTCTATGTGCTCCTCAAAAAGGGAAGCAAAGGAAGGTTCTTCTGGCCTTTGAAACAGATACTTGAATAAGTTTGACACCCTCATAGTAATTCCCATTCAATTAAAGCATGAACTTCAATACTGCAAACAGATCTGCACGAGGCAGGAATTCCTGCACCTGGGCATTTGCTGGCTGGTTTCAGCATTATTCCACGCGGGAGGAAGGTGTCTTCTTGGAAAAGTCTACATGGGGATGTTTGTACACGTGCATTTGTTTTCAGATAGGGAAATAAAGGGAACTATGGACCAAACACATGGCTGGCAATTTAGCTGGAAACAAATAGCTGGGAGGTCAGCAGGCATGGCAATATGTGGAAACTGTGCAAGTACAACTGGAGCAGAATTATACCATGTTTACTGATAACAATACAAGCAAGCATGAAGCTGTCAAAATGAAACTTTCATTAATATGAAAGAAACAAAGAAATATTGTAATAAAGAAATAGAATATATAGTAAAGAATATAAAATTATTAAAATATAGATACATATAAAATACAAAAATATAAATACATTAATATCTTATATAATAAATAAATTTTATAATAAGGAAATATTAGTATAGCAAAAGAAGGAGAATCCGGGTATATCACATTTTGTTATCTTTCTTGTTAGCAGAATGAAATGCTAATACAAAATGCTAATGCAAAAATATCAGGTCATTTGGATGTATGCATAAATATGTCTGTGTGCATACATGTCCATGTAGAGTGGTCTAAATTACTGACAGTTATTTTTCATTGTGAAGATAAAGGCTGTTTAAAGAAAAGGTGTTTGCAAATAGCATAGGTATTCTTTTCCAAAGGTGAATTTACCTCTCTGGCACTGGACAGAGTGTAAGCAAAAGAACCTGAAACAATGACTACTGAATCAAAACCAGGTGATGCCTGGTTCAGACAAGGAGTCTGAATTCCTGGCATTTAACTACCAGAAACATCTGTTTCTGTGTGTTGGTAATTCCACTTTTTTTTAAAGTGTTTTTAAAGATGGGAACAATTTTATGAATTAAAAAATAAAAAGTCCCCAACACATGTATCTGTAATTACCTAGTTTAATCTGTGTGTTTAATCAGTATGAATTGAGAATGCTGTGTACCTTTGATTTCAATGTCAAAGAACAATTGGGCACAGGACAGCCATTCTTGCCACATTTGCCAAGTTATACCTATGCAAAAAAAACCCAAAAAACCAAGCAACCAACCCTCCAAAACAGTGAAAACCAGCAAAAAGAGGGAACATGGAACTAACACAGGAATGTTTTCTAAAGCCACTTGATACTGATTAAAAGTCTAATTTCCGCAAAATACTGTTTTGGATTTAGGTCTTTGTTTCATTCTGGAATTGGTTTTTTTTTTTTTTTTTTTAAAGTAGTTGAGGAATATCACTTAAGGATTGGCTGTGTTCCAGCATCCAGCTGGCAGAGCTATAGAGTGTGTTAAAGTGAATAGCACACATATTCTGCAGTGGCGTCTCCATCCTGCCAAAGATTTAGACTCTAACTTAACTGTTCACTGCCAGAAGTGCCACTGAGTCAAA